>NC_053155.1:163441497-163482035 GCF_016835505.1 Polypterus senegalus
TACACTTCTTTTTAATTAAAGCTTAAGCTTCAGGTCACTATTGTAAAACGTTTGGAAGGCTTAAGAAAGGAAACGATGAGAGGAAAACCCATATATGGAATTGAATCCTTGGCCAGTTAGAGAAAAATGGGAACAGCATAGAACGATTACAAATTCCATAAGGGGGCCAGTAATAGGAAAAGTAAGGAGATAATAAGGGTTCCCATGGAAACTCAGTCTGGTTAGACAGGAGTAAAAGGAAGTCAGAGGAGGTGGGCAAACAAGCTCATTAGAGCAAGGTCAGAAAAGATAGGAAATTACATAGAAAAGCCCAAAAATGGTGAAAAGGAAGCCTTCCGCCCAGTCTTAGACCAATCAAAATAAGCCAAACAGACACCAAGAGGAACAATGTACAGTAAAACCAGGTGCCGAATGAGCTAATTGAATGAGCCAAAATGATAAGAAATTGTTATAAAAACTTCAATGGCTGTAATGATCGGGGCTCAATCTCATTCGGCCGAATTGGCCAACCAGGCAAGTCGGGGGCTATCGGAAGTGGGGGAGAGCACTGCCGGTACAGAGACCGACAGGACGCTCGGGGTGAGTGTCCAGGCAGTGCTTCTGGCCCTCCCTTTTCTCTTTTTACAGGCCCGAAGCCCCGACGAGCGCTGGAGCCGACGTCGTTTGGGACCTGCTCTCCTGGAACGGGCCACTCCATGAGAGGGCTCCCCTCCCGGAGGCCGATGGTGCCCCGGCTGGTGGGGATGGCGGGGGCGAGAGTGGCACAAACTAAAGGGGCGCATTGGCGTCGGAGGGGGTGCCGAAATAAGATGTCCCAGGGTGCCATGTTGGACACTGGGGACATAGTAGGACCCTCTCTTGGGACGTGCTGCCCTTTCGGGGAGTGTCACTCGGACCCACGTGTCTTCGCTTGTGCCTCCTCCAGACCGCGAGGGGGCGTCCGCCCTGGTTATGTTGGGGGCCTCGGATAGATACCTGTAGATAGATACCTGTGGCCACCGCCAGGCGGTGCCCCAGTGCCTGAATATCCCGGGAGCCCAGCACTTCCGCCACACCAGGAAGTGCTGGGGGGAAGACGATGGGGGACACCCGGACGGCTTCCGGGTGCGCAGCCGGCACTTCCGCCACACTGGGGCGTGGCTTCGGAGGAGTGCCGGGAAGCAGCTGGAGCTCATCCGGTTTCCCATTTAAGAGAGAGGACTGGAGGCGGCCAGGAGAGAGAGGCAGAAAGTTTGTGAGGCCTGGACATTGGGGAATCGGTGCAAGAGGCACTGGGGAGTGCACGTGATTGTAAATATTGTAAATGTAATAAATGGGTGTATTGGGTGAGAAACCGTTGTCCATCTGTCTGTGTTCGGGTCACCTTCCACTATATATATATATATATATATATATATATATATATATATATATATATATATATATATATATATATATATATATATATATATCGAAAATATAGCTGGGTGAAGTGTAGACACACAAATGTTTTAAATAGCCCCAGCCTCTAATAAATGATTGTGTGAGTAATTACATGAGCTCCAAGTTCATCTAGTGGTAATAGAACAAGCCACAACAGCGAAGACAGGTGTGAGTGTGAACAAAACTCAGAATGCAAATAGTGTATAGACGAGAAACACAGTAAAGTACAAAGCTCATAAAGAGTGTAAGTGGGATTTTGTAAACAAGCATTGCCTACATGCAAAAAGTGGGTGAATATATACATGAGAGTGGAATAGAGATCAGAATATTACAAATTATTAAGGATAGAAGGGAGAAAATAGCAGAAATCACAGATCGAAAAACAGGAAGGGTCCTGTGTGAATACTGGCAGCTTGAGACTCAGGAGGAAAATAGAGTACAGATTTATTACCGAGGTTACAAATTGTGGGAGGGTTAAAAGGCTAATTTTATGGCACAAGAACACATTGCCGATAGGATCTTACAGATAACTCATGGTGTGCATACACACTATTGGAAAGAAACTTTTTATATAAACGCAGCAGGACACCCGTGCAAATTATCGGAGGGTGCAAAAGATTTTTTACTAAGATTATTACAGAAATATCAAATTTAGACGAAGTACAGGAAGAGTGGCCCTATATAGATTGGAGAACTGTGACTGAGAAAAATTGGACAGTAAGAAAGTTGAGTGCTACTTTGGAGGAACTAGTGGAGGCTGACAAACTTCATTTCATTGTAATTACTTTTGAGGAACATTTAGAACCATACTTACAGGAGGGAGTAAATTGTGGTTTTAAGAGAGGGCAAGGAAAGACAGGAAAAATACTGAGAAATCCTGGTGTATAATAGCAAGAAGGGTAAGTTGGTGTCCGAAAAACGCTGTTGGGAGATTTGTGCTGCCAGCAGTCACAGTAAGAGAGGTCCTGTGTAAAATCAAACCTAATTTAAATAGAAATTCAAAATTAAGATTGGCAATAGGAAACCCACGGCTACAGGGGGTTAAAATGAGTGCCAGCGAGTTGCCTATGGATGTATTGGGGCGTAACGATCCAGTCCACAAAGAACTTATTGAAAATCATCTCAAAAATGGCATACGAGAAAAAGTTTTTCAAAACTGCTGGCCCCGAAAAGATTAATTTAATCTGGAATTGTGCCAAGAAATGATAGATCACATAAATAATTTTAAAACAAAAGATGTCAGTAAAAAAAAAAAAATAAATAAATAAAAATAATAATAAATAAAAATAAAAAGAGAGCAAGAGAAAAGCGGAACTAAACATAACGCAAGTGTCAATTGGGGAAGCAATAAAAAGAGGTATAACATTAGATAGAATGAATTGGTGCTTTACTGACAGAAAGGTAGAGAAAAAAATCCCACTGGCACCACTGTCGGGTATATCACATGAGCTCCCAGTAACAGAAGGAAAAATAGAATTTAAAATACAAATAACGGTGACAAATGATGGGGAAGAATTAAGAGAAAAGAAAGAAAACGGGACAGGAAGAGCATTTGAGTACAGTGGATGAAACTGCTTTTGTGACCAAATTATTAATAGCAATGAAAAACAGTAATTAAGGTTGCACCATTAAATAGTAAAAGCAGCTAGGTGAAGTGTAGCCAGACACAAATATATATATATATATTTTTGCCCCACCCTCGAATAAGGAATGAATGATTGTGTGAGTGACTGCATAAGCTCCGTTATTTCTTAGTGGCAGTAAAAATAAGCCACAGGTGCGGACACAAGTGTGAATGCGAGCGAGCTCCAGACCCAAATAGTGGGTACCGGGAGATACAATAAAGTAATCAAGCACATAACGAGTGTGAGTGAGATTTTGTAACCAAAGCATTTCTTCATGGAAGATACATTGAGAAGATTTTTTATCAAGACGCTGTCACTGTTAGGAGGTACAGCAAATAAATATATGAAAGCCAAAGTAGTTAATTAAGACGAATATAAATTAAAGATCAGAGAAAGAATATATTACAAAAATATATCCAGAAAAGCATTAACGTAGCTCAAGTGACATAATTTCTTAAAAATAAATTTAATACCATGATTTAAGTACTTTTAGTTAGCATGGGTTTCCTTCCTTGCAGCAGTAGGATTTCGTAAAATTATCAAGAAAGCATAATTAACGTAAATATAGACAATTAGAAGAAGTGCGAGCATTTGGTAAATTAGAAAAGTACTGTAATAAGAATTCGGATATTAAAATGTGAAGTTTTGAAAAAGGTTAACTTGATTCAATTACTTGTGCTTCATGTTACTCCCTGTTACAGTTTTTGCCCGTTGCTTGAACACATTTTGCAAAACTTCACTCATTGTGCCAAAACTCTAAACACAAGTAAACATGACACAACACTGGGAAATATACCATTCACATCTGTGCCAAATTGAAACTCTACTCCCAAAACCTAAACTCTGCTATCAAAACCTAACATTCCTTTGTCAAAATGTAACTCTGTTGACAAAATGACACATACTTTTGCATCATATGCAAACACTATCAGATCAGGGGGAACACACTAGTCTACTTTATATAAAACACTACAGTCTTTGATTTTCATTGTTTATTCAGAAGGCATATTTTCAGGAGACACATTTTCAAACAACCAAAAAAGCAAATAGGCCTACTCAATATTGTACATTGCAGCACTGTACATTGCAGTACCATTAATTCAGATAAAGCTAAAAAAAAACAATACAGTAATAGAAAAAACACTATACTGTAAACACAAAAGATCATGACAATTGTGCATACGTGGGCTCATGGATCCCGCTGTCTGTTGGGGTCTGGCCACAGGACCTCATCGACATCGCAAGCAATGTCTTCTCTCGCTAGGCACCGGGGAAAATATCCTCTTGCATATCGAAACCATCCATTAATTGCTGTCACCTGAATGTCGCCGCAGGCCTGTTCCATTGCCTGCAGAAGAGGCATGCGGGCATGTGGTTGGCGGTCATATATATGCCATCTCCAAGCCGAAAAGAATTCCTCTATAGGGTTTAAAAATGGTGAGTAAGGGGGCAAGTATACCACTTCAAATTGATTGTGGTTGGAGAACCAGGCCTGGACCAGAGCAGCCCGATGGAAACTGACATTATCCCATATCACCATAAACCTGGGCTGATCTGGTCTGTTCTGTACAACTATATTATGGACTGCATCTAGAAATGTGAGTATATGTTGGCTATTGTATGGACCTAGTTTTGCATGATGATGCAGAAGCCCTCGTAAGCTTATGGCGGCACACAATGTGATATTTCCCCCGAGCTGCCCTGGGACGTGCACAATTGCCCTTTGGCCAATTATATTACGACCCCCTCATCTTGTTTTGCTCAGGTCGAATCCAGCTTCATCAAGGAAAATGAGTTCATGAGGCTGTGCAGCTCCATCCATAGCCAAGATTCTCTGTAAAAAAAAAAAGAGAACATATTACTGTACTACAGTGCTACACATACAGAACCCTCACCCCAGCACACAGGTACCTGTGTAGCTCTCAGAATGGATCCATGTGGTACTGATATGGTACATATTCAGCTGCTACTGGATTTCACCAATACTGTATTGTAAATGTAAAGGACAGTTACACTTACCCGACATATTCAGCTCGAAGTCCTTTGACCCTGTCACTGTTCCTCTCAAATGGGACTCTGTAGAGCTGCTTCATGGTGATGCTGTGTTTTCCCAAGATGCGTCTGATGGTGGTGATGCTCACATGGTTTATGTTGTTGAACACTTGCCTGTCTGCAAGTATTTTCTTTCGTAGCTGGTGGAGACGGATGGCATTGTCTGCCCTCACTAGGTCCACAACGGCAAGTTCCTGCTGTTGTGTGAACCGGCGTTGGCGTCTTCCCTCAGAAGGTCTTCGAGTCATTCTAGAGAAATACAACCACATATTGTCATCGGTTTGCTTATTTTTCTTACAGTACTTTACTGTATATACTGTATCATCCACTGTACAACACTGTACTTCAATATAAGTAATCATGGTATGTTTCACAAAAACTACCACTTTGGCTGCAAAAGGAGCATTAGCACCCTGCAATACCCTGTACACTTGATATGGTAATGTGATATACTGTAGAACAGTGCTATAAAAACCATCTGAGTAGAGCAGAAGGTAGAGAGGTGAAGACATACCTGTTTTCTAGTCGGAATGTTCTTACTGTATTACAGATTCCACTGTGAAGCGGCTTAGATGTGGGTGGACTCTCTGCCCAGCTTCCCTCATAGTCAGGCCATGGTTGATGACATGGTCCACCAAAGTTGCTCTTATATCATCAGAAATATGGGTCCGTGCATGGCCTCTTCGACCTCCTCCTCCTCCTTCTCCTGTTCCTCTTCCTCTTGCTCTCCCTCCATCCATGCTTGCAAAGTTCTTGAAATGGCTGAACTGAGGGCTTTTTGCAGTTGGCTAATTAGTGTTCAGTTTTGCAAGTAAGTGCCTTCAGGTGTGTATTTGAGTGGTTGCAATTACCCGATGTGTTTTGTATTTTGGATACATGTGTTTTCCAAATGGCACCCTGAGATTTCATTTTTGAACGAAGTGTCTTATGTATGAAATAGAGTGTAGTATGCAGGACCATGTGTGTTGCATAAAGGAGTAAGTGTGTTGCATAATTGCAACTAGAGTGCAAAGCAGCGCTTTTGTGTAAGGTATGGGTACATGTGTTTGAGGTATGGTAACAAAAGCTTCAAGTTGCGTTACTTTAGTCTAAGCATGGGTCTATAGTGTTCAAGCAACGGGCAAAAACTGTAAGCAAAAAGAACATTAGGGCTCGTCTCAATTTTACTAAGAAACATCTCAATGATTGCCAAGACTTTTGGGAAAATACCTTGTGGACTGATGAGACAAAAGTTGAACTTTTTGGAAGGCAAATGTCCCGTTACATCTGGCGTAAAAGGAACACAGCATTTCAGAAAAAGAACATCATACCAACAGTAAAACATGGTGGTGGTAGTGTGATGGTCTGGGGTTGTTTTGCTGCTTCAGGACCTGGAAGGCTTGCTGTGATAGATGGAACCATGAATTCTACTGTCTACCAAAAAATCCTGAAGGAGAATGTTTGGCCATCTGTTCGTCAACTCAAGCTGAAGCAATCTTGGGTGCTGCAACAGGACAATGACCCAAAACACACCAGTAAGTCCACCTCTGAATGGCTGAAGAAAAATAAAATGAAGACTTTGGAGTGGCCTAGTCAAAGTCCTGACCTGAATCCAATTGAGATGCTATGGCATGACCTTAAAAAGGCGGTTCATGCTAGAAAACCCTCAAATAAAGCTGAATTACAACAATTCTGCAAAGATGAGTGGGCCAAAATTCCTCCAGAGCGCTGTAAAAGACTCATTGCAAGTTATCGCAAATGCTTGATTGTAGTTATTGCTACTAAGGGTGGCCCAACCAGTTATTAGGTTCAGGGGGCAATTACTTTTTCACACAGGTTTGTAGGTGTAGGTTTGGATTTTTTTTTCTCCCTAAATAATAAAAACCATCATTTAAAAACTGCATTTTGTGTTTACTTGTGTTATATTTGACTATGGTTAAATGTGTTTGATGATCAGAAACATTTTGTGTGACAAACATGCAAAAGAATAAGAAATCAGGAAGGGGGCAAATAGTTTTTCACACCACTGTATATAAACTCAGCAAAAAAAGAAACGTTCCTTTTTCAGGACTGTGTATTTCAACAATAATGTTTTAAAAATCCAAATAACTTTACAGATCTTCATTGTAAAGGGTAATCAATTAATTAACATGCACCTGTGGAATGGTCGTTAAGACCTTAACAGCTTACAGAAAGTAGGCATTTAAGGTCACAGTTCTAAAAATGCAGGACACTAAAGAGACTTGTCTACCGACTGTAAAAAAGACCCAAAGAAAGATGCCCAGGGTCCCTGCTCATCTGCGTGAACGTGCATTAGGCATGCTGCAGGGAGGCATGAGGACTGCTGATGTGGCTAGGGCAATAAATTGCCATGTCCGCACTGTGAGACGCCTAAGACAGCGCTACAGGGAGACAGGAAGGACAGCTGATCATCCTCGCAGTGGAAGACCACGTGTAACAACACCTGCACAGGATCGGTACATCCAAATATCACACCTGCATGACAGGTACAGGATGTCCACAACAACTGCCCGAGTCACACCAGGAACACACAATCCCTCCATCAGTGCTCAGACTTTCCGCAATAGGCTGAGAGAGGCTGGACTGAGGGCTTGTAGGCCTGTTGTAAGGCAGGTCCTTACCAGACATCACCAGCAACAACACCGCCTATGGGCACAAACCCACCTTCGCTGGACCAGACAAGAGTGGCAAAAAGTGCTCTTCACTGATGAGTCACACGGTTTTGTCTCACCAGGGGTGATGGACGGATTCGTGTTTATCGTCGAAGGAATGAGCGTTACACCGAGGCCTGTACCCTGGAGCGGGATCGATTTGGAGGTGGGGGGTCCGTCATGGTCTGGGGCGGTATATCACATCACCATCGGACTGAGCTTGTTGTCATTGCAGGCAATCTCAATGCCTTGCGGTACAGGGAAGACATCCTCCTCCCTCATGTGGTACCCTTTATGCAAGCTCATCCGGACATGATCCTCCAGCAGGACAATGCCACCAGCCATACTGCTCGTTCTGTGCGTGAGTTTCTGCATGACAGCAATGTCAGTGTTCTGCCATGGCCAGCGAAGAGCCCGGATCTTAATCCCATTGAGCACGTCTGGGACCTGTTGGATCGCAGGGTGAGGGCTAGGGCCATTCCCCCCAGAAATGTCCAGGAACTTGCAGGTGCCTTAATGGAAGAGTGGGGTAACATCTCACAGCAAGAACTGACAAATCTGGTCCAGTCCATGAGGAGGAGATGCACTGCAGTATCTCAAGCAGCTGGTGGCCACACCAGATACTGACTGGTACTTTTGATTTTGAGCCTCCCTTCATTCAGGGACACATTGTGAAACATTTTAAGTTTATGTCTTATGTTGTTGACTCTTTTAGTGTTCATACAAATATTTACACATTAAGTTTACTGAAAGTAAAATCAGTTGAAAGTCAGAGGACGTTTCTTTTTTTGCTGAGTTTATATATTTCTGGGAACAGGAGAATAAAAAAGAAAGAAATATGGTCTGAGACTCAGGACTGCTGTCTGTTTCTTTTATGCTTTACACCATATTGCTGTGGCTACACCCTGTAGCAACAGTGGCTTTTACCTGGCCCAGGTTCCCCTAGGCCTGAGGAAGGTAACACAAGAGAAGTAACACCTGTGAGAATTCGCTTCCTCTCATCTGAACTCGGAAGTTAAACACGCACTGGCTCTGCCAGTATACGTGGATGGGAGATGGCCTGGGAACCCTGAGTGCTGTAAGCTTATTTTCCTTACAAGCAAAGTCAACCTGGGCTTCAGTGCATGTCTGAAAAACACATCTTAATCGTTTCCATTGGAAGCGCCCCTCAATAGCTGCAGTATTTAACCCGCAAGAAGTAGCGCGGCTCTCGCTTACTGCCATACCAGTGTGAGAGCACCCAATCTCGTCTGATCTCAGCAGTTAAACATGCATGCGCTCGGCCAGTACTTCGATGAGAGACCGCCTGAGAACCCCGAGTGCTGTAAGCTTTTTTCCATTACTGTTGCACTCATCCTGACCATCAGTGTATGGCTTGGAACTGCATCCTTATCCTTTCTATTTGAAGTGCAACCCGATCTTTAGTATATAATCAGCAAGAAGTAGTGTGGCTCTCGCTTACTGCCATACCAGTGTGAAAGCGTCCGATCTTGTCTGATCTCGGTAGTTTAACATGCATGCGCTCAGCCAGTATACATGGATGGGAGATCACCTGGGAACCTCGAATGCTGTAAGCTTTTTTTCCATTACAAGCAAAGTCAACCTGGGCACCAGTGTATGGCTAGGAAATGCATCTTCATGCTTTCCATTGCAAGCTTGCTCCACCGATCTTCAGTATTAAACCAGCAAGAAGTAGCGTGGCTCTCGCTTACTGCCATACCAGTGTGAAAGGGTCTAATCTCATCTGATCTCGGAAGTTAAAAAACGCATGCGCTCTGCCAGTACTTCGATGGGAGACCGAGTGCTGTAAGCTTTTTGTCCATTACAAGCAAAGTCAACCTGGGCACCAGTGTGTGGCTGGGAAATGCATCTTTATGCTTTCTATTGCAAGTGGGCTCCCCGATTTTCAGTATTTAACCAGCAAGAAGTAGCGTGGCTCTCGTTTACTGCCATACCAGTGGGAAAGCGTCCGATCTCATCTAATCTCGGAAGTTAAACACGCATGCGCTCTGCCAGTACTTCAATGGGAGACCGCCTGGGAGACCGAGTGCTGTAAGCTTTTTTTCCCATTACAAGCGAAGTCAACCTGGGCACCAGTGTATGGCTGGGAAATGCATCTTTATGCTTTCCATTACAAGCTGGCTCCCCCGATCTTCAGTATTTAACCAGCAAGAAGTAGCGCAGCTCTCGCTTACTGCCATACCAGTGTGAAAGCGTCCGAACTCATCTGATCTCGGAAGTTAAACACACATGCACTCTGACAGTACTTTGATGGGAGACCGCCTGGGAGACCGAGTGCTGTAAGCTTTTTTTCCATTACAAGCGAAGTCAACCTGGGCACCAGTGTATGGCTGAGAAATTAATCTTTATGCGTTCCATTGAAAGCGGGCCCTCCCAATCTTCAGTATTTAAAAAGCATGAAGAAGCGCAACTTTTGTTTACGGCAACACCTGTAAGAATGCGCGTTATCTCACCTGAAGTCGGAAAATAAACAGACACGATCTTGGCCATTATACGTGGATGGGAGACCGCCTGGGATACCCGAGTGCTGTAAGCTTTTTTTCCATTACAAGTGAAGTCAACCTGGGCACCAGTGTATGGCTGGGAAATGCATCTTTATGCTTTCCATTGCAAGTGGGCTTCCCCGATCTTTAGTATTTATAAAGCATGAAGAAGCGCAGCTTTCGCTTAAGGCAAAACCTGTGAGAATTCGCTTGATCTCATCTGAACTCGGAAGTTAAACACGCACTGGCTCTGCCAGTATACGTGGATGGGAGACGGCCTGGAAATCCCGAGTGATGTAAGCTTATTTCCCTTACAAGCAAAGTCAATGGGGGTTCAGTGTATGGCTATGAAACACATCTTAATACTTTCCATTTTTAGCGCCCCTCATAAGCTTCAGTATTTAACCAGCATGAAGTAGCACAGATTTTGCTTACGGCAACACCTGTAAGAATGCGCTTGATCTCATCTGTAGTCGGAAGTTAAACAGACACGGCCTCGGAAGTTATACGTGGATGGGAGACTGCCTGGGTTCCCCAAGTGCTGTAAGCTTTTTTTCCATTACAAGCGAAGTCAACCTGGGCACCAGTGTGTGGCTGGGAAATGCATCTTTATGCTTTCTATTGCAAGCGGGCTCCCCGATTTCCAATGGAAGCGCCTCTCAATATCTTACGTATTTAACCAGCATGAAGTAGCGCAGCTCTTGCTTACGGCGACACCTGTGAGAATGCGTTTGATTTCATCTGAACTCAGAAATTAAACATGCACGGGCTCGGCCAGTATACATCGATGGAAGACTGCCTTGGTACCCCGAGAGCTGTAAGCTTTTTTTCCATTGCAAGCAAAGTCAATATGGGCAACAGTGTATGGCTGGGAAATGTATCTTTATGCTTTTCATTGCAAGAGGGCTTCCCTAATCTTTAGTGTTTAACCAGCATGAAGGGGCACAGCTTACGCTAAGGCCGGAGTTATACTTCACGTGACGCGACGCTTGCTGCAGCGGACGCTCCTGCTAGGCAAGCGTTGTAGTGTTCATACTTGCGCGCATACTTTACGTAAATCTGGAGGAATCCACCAGGTGGCTGTGAGAGATATTATCACAGTAAGAACATGTTTGGCTTCTCTATGTTGTGAATTGCCTAGAACACCTATTAAATTCTGATGACACCTTACCACAATATCTCTGAAAAGGATGTTTATTGATTAAATCCATCAATCCAGGGATGTGTCCATTCCAGGAAGCATTGGGCATGAGTGAGAAACATTCCCTTGACGAGGCCTCAGCTCATCGCAAGGTGAATACAAGTACTCGCATACACTAGCGTCATTTTAGCGGCACCAAATCCCCAAATCAGCATATATTTGGAAGGAAACCGGAGCACAGTGTGGAATACAAGCAGGAAATACCAGCAACATAACTCCCAGCGAGACAGCAGTGCTATCGCTCCACCACCATGACACCCCCATGTGTGTATTTATTAACAGTACTCATTATTTAAACGAAATTATATGCAAAATGTAACATACACACTTTAATGCATTTCATCATGAAAGATTCTAAATGTGCAAAGAGTTGGAATATCATACATATAATTTGTTCTGTGTGGCGATCTATTCTTTCCACTGCTGAAGCAAAATGCCGACATACAGATGCATTCGTGGTGCTTTTATATTCAAGCGTCGCATATTCCCGTAATGACACGATACATTTTAAAAGTCTCACATACCATCTTTTGTGCCGTCTATTTTTAATTTTTTTTACTGTATGCGAGTGCTTGTATTTAATCTTAATTCGGCTTTAATCTCGATTAACCTCGTAGTTTACTTTATTATTAAAGCAGACCATCGTAAACGTCATCCCAGTTTTTAATCGCTACGAGCTTCTTGGACCTGACAGGAGGTAAAGTACAAAAATAAAAAATAGACGGCACAAAAGATGGTATGTGAGACTTTTAAAATGTATCGTGTCATTACGATCGGGAATATGCGACGCTTGAATATAAAAGCACCACGAATGCATCTGTATGTCGGCATTTTGCTTCACCACTTTGAACCATTCATCAAACAGTAAAGCACATATCGAATCCCGAAGGCTCTCCATAGAGGCTTGCTGTCACATGTAGATAGTAAACAGAGACTCTGACGTCATGTTCTGACTTTTAGCACACTGCACCCTCCGACTTTTTGCTGATACTGCAACTCACGCATGCGTCGCGTTAATTTCTGAGAATCTGCTCAGAGGACGCATGAAATGAACGCTGGGAACGTGTGGCAGCCATGATGCGGGCGCGTACGCGTTCTGAGCATGAAGTATAAATCGTCCCTTACGGCCATACCATTGTGAATGCACTCGATCTCATCTCAACTCAGAAGTTAAACACGCACAGGCTCGGCCAGTATACGTGGATGGGAGCCCGCCTGGGACCCCTGTGTGATGTAAGCTTTTTTTCCATTACAAGCGAAGTCAACCTGGGCTTTAGTTTATGGCTGTGAAACACATCATAATCGTTTCCTTTGTAAGCACCCCTCAATAGCTTCAGTATTTACCCAGCATGAAGTAGCACGGCTTTAACTTACAGCAACACCTGTGAGAATGCGATCGATCTCATCTGAACTTGGTAGTTAAACACGCACTGGCTCTGCCAGCATACATGGATGGGAGATGGCCTAGGAACCCCAAGTGCTGTAAGCTTTTTTTCATTACAAGCGAAGTCAACCTGGGCTTCAGTGTATGGCTGGGAAATGCATCTTAATTGTTTCCATTGGAAGCGCCCCTCAATAGCTTCCATATTTAACCAGCATAAAGTAGCGCGGCTTTCGCTTATGGCAACACCTGTGAGAATGCAATCGATCTTATCTGAACTTGGAAGTTAAACACGCACTGGCTCTGCAAGTATACTTCGATGGGAGGCCATCTGGGAACCCTGAGTGCTGTTAGCTTTTTTTTCATTACAAGCGAAGTCAACCTGGGCTTCAGTGTATGGCTGTAAAACACATCTTAATTGTTTCCATTGCAAGCGCCCCTCATTAGCTTCAGTATTTAACCAGCATGAAGTAGCTCAGATTTTGCTTACGGCAACACCTGGAAGAATGCGCTTGATCTCATCTGAAGTCGGAAGTTAAACAGGCACGGTCTCGGCCAGTATAAGTGGAATGGAGACGGCCTGGGATCCCTAAGTGCTGTAAGCCTTTTTTCATTACAAGCAAAGTCAACCTGGGCTTCAGTGTATGGCTGGGAAATGCATCTTAATCGTTTCCATTGGAAGCGCCCCTCAAAAGCTTCCGTATTAAACCAGCATGAAGGGGCACAGCTTACACTTACGGCCATACCATTGTGAATGTGCTCGATCTCATCTCAACTCGGAAGTTAAACACGCACGGTCTCGGCCAGTATACATTGATAGGAGTCTGCCTGGGAACCCCGAGTGCTGTAAGCTTTTTTTTCATTACAAGCTATGTCAACCTGGGCTTCAGTGTATGGCTGTGATACACATCATAATTGTTTCCATTGGCAGTGCCCCTTAATAGCTTCAGTATTTAACCAGCATGAACTAGCGCGGCTTTTGCTTACGGCAGCACCTGTAAGAATGTGCTTGATCTCATCTGAAGTCTAAAGTTAAACAGACACGGTCTCGGCCAGTATACCTGGGTGGAAGACCACCATAGAACCCTGTAGCTTAGTGCTGTAAGCTTTTTTTCCATTACAAGCGAAGTCAATTTGGGCAACAGTATATGGCTGGGAAATGCATCTTTATCCTTTCCATTGCAAGCGGGCTCCCCCGATCTTCAGTGTTTAACCAGCTTGAAGGGGCGCAGCTTACGCTTACGACCATACCATTGTGAATGCGCTCCATCTCATCTGAACTCGGAAGTTAAACACGCACGGGCTCGGCCAGTATACATCGATGGGAGGCCGCCTGGGAACACCGAATGCTGTAAGCTTTTTTTCAATTACAAGCAAAGTCAACCTGAACTTCAGTGTATGGCTGGGAAACACATCATAGTCATTTCCAATGGAAGCGCCTCTCAATATCTTACGTATTTAACCAGCATGAAGTAGCGCAGCTCTTGCTTACGGCGACACCTGTGAGAATGCGTTTGATTTCATCTGAACTCAGAAATTAAACATGCACGGGCTCGGCCAGTATACATCGATGGAAGACTGCCTTGGTACCCCGAGAGCTGTAAGCTTTTTTTCCATTGCAAGCAAAGTCAATATGGGCAACAGTATATGGCTGGAAAATGCATCTTTATGCTTTACATTGCAAATGAGCTCCCCCGATCTTCAGTGTTTAACCAGCTTGAAGAGGCGCAGCTTACGCTTACGGCCATATCATTGTGAATGCTCTCCATCTCATCTCATGTATTTCAATGGGTAATTTGTGTATAACATAGTGAGATAACATGTATATATGTACTAAATGTCTTATTTTTTTGTTTGCCTGCTAGAACCACACATACACCTACTCACCTACCTGTACAGTTGTTCTACTTCATGTGAAATTTTGGCATCTCAACATTAAAGCGATGTTCCTGAAATGATTGGATTAGTTCCTGTGTTCTAACCAACACACCACAGCGACTACAGCGTATTGCAAGTCTGCCTTCTCAAAATTTCTTCATAACAATTTTGGTCCTTCGAGCTGGAACGCAGTGGTTACTGTGGAACATGTATCCTTACTCCAACCAGCAAGCTGGAGCTACCTATCCAAGAAGACAGTCGCGCCCTCTGCGTTACTTAGAGGATTATGATTTAAGCTATGCAGGCTACAGGGTTCTAGAAGCATCATCTTCACTGCGGCCAGGAGTACTGCACACAATTTACCAAGAAGATGATTATGATGTTAGCAGAATGTTATTACCTCAAACTCTGCAAGCTCAAACAACACCAAATCGTAGAGAACTAGAGATAACTTCACCAGGAGCAAAGAATAATTCTCATAGAAAGCTACAGCTTGAGAGAGACTATGAACGCTCACAATCAAAGACAGCTAGCCTTTCTAATATTAGTCCTGACTCATTAAGAAGGGCTGGACCAGTTCCTGCACCACGGACTGTCTATCAAACACCAGTGCCATCTCCTAGGACTTCAAATGCCCCTTGTAACTACAACTATAATAAGGACCTGCCAAGAATGCAGAAACAGTGGGAAGGAGATAACGTAAGTAATAACAGTTTTAATGCACCTTTATCACCTGTCCACGAGAACGAGGATCCTCAACCTAGCCAGGAGTCTGATGCAATGCTTGACCTAATGGAAGAGATGGTGACACGGATGCGTGAAATGAGAGTCCAAAGTAGACAAGCCAGAATTCCGTCCTGCTCTTCTCCACCTAGAGCAGATTCCCTTTCCCATTTGAATCGTGATGCACTTCGCCAAAGGACACCAGCCAGGCAACATCCACCCTTACATCAGTACTGTGTGGATCCTAACACACCTGCTCCTACTCCTCTTCCTCGCCTTCCTCATCTGCCTCACTAGTCTCCTCCACAGCCATTTCACCAGTATATCCTGCAACCTCCTACATCCACAGAATGTGATCAGTACACTCTTGATCATCCCCAGCGGGAGTACTTTTCACAGGCATAAGAGACCTTCTATAGGGGACCTAAACTTTCAATCCCAGACTTCATCCATAAAGATCCTAGTGAGTTTTCATGGCTCAAGATAGCTCTAACCAACCTCCCTGCAAGCAGTACAGAGCTATTCAAGTACCAGATTTTGGTTGAGCACCTGAAGTTAGAGGAAGCCCATTTAATAGCTGATGCATACCTGAACTCTCTTTTCCCATATACTGATACCATGGCAGCTCTTACTGAGAAATATGGACAACCTCATCAATTGGCTTTGAAGAAAATTTCGGCAGTCATGAACTCTCCAGCAATTCATAGTGGGGATACAGAAGCTTTTGAGATGTTTGCTTTAAATGTGCAAGCATTATTAGGTATGTTGGGAACCATAGGGCCTGAGGGTGACATTGAACTCCGATGTGGATCTCATGTAGCTCGTCTGTTGACAAAGCTTCCACCAGACCTTCGGGCGAACTTCCGCAGACACATGCTGCGTAGACCAGGAGCAACCTATACTTTACTTGATCTCTCAAATTGGTTAAAATTTGAAGTGTGGTGTCACGATTCAGGAGGACAGCCCAGACAAGTGGAGAAACACAGAGAACCTAAACGTGGACCAAAGCCAACTACGGTCTTACTTAGAGCAAACTAAATCTCTGCGACTGAGACTTCCAACTCTTCTATAGATAAGCCATCAGAGAAGAAGAAAGAAAAGCCTAAACCTTACTGCCCATATTGTGAAAATACAGAGCACTTCCTTAGTCAATGTCCCACATTTCAGCAGTTCACTAAAGAGCAAATTATAGACTGGATCAAAACCAAGAAACGATGCTGAAGGTGTGGACGTTCGCATCAAGCAGCTCTGTGTAATCTCAAAAAACCCTGCAATATATGTAAAGGGAAACATCTTAAGGTCTTGCATGAAGTTAACACTCTCCCCCCAAAACAGGATACCTGTGTGCTGAGTTCATCTACTGAGACTCTTTATGGTGACAGACTCACTGATGGCAGTTATGTATTGCTTAAGGTAGTTAAGGTAATGCTTTATAATGGCAACAGAGCCTTGGAAACCTACGCAGTGTTAGACGATGGCTCCGAATGGACTCTTTTGCTTTCAGCAGCAGCTAAAGAGCTTGGCTTTGAGGGAGAATCTGAAAAGATGATGTTAAGGACAGTTAGACATGACATTGAGACACTGGAGAAAGCATCAGTTTCATTTATGCTAACTCCTGCAACACAGCCACAAAGGAAATTTAAGATCCAGCATGCCTTTACTGCAACACGGCTAGCATTGGGTGAACATTCCTACCCGATTACTACTCTTCAGGAGAAAGCCTTAAAGGCTTGAATATTCCTCATTTTGAAAATGCGCGTCCCCTTCTACTCATTGGAGCTGACCATCCCCACTTAATCAACCCACTCGAGCCTGTACGCCTTGGCCCACTGGGAGGGCCAGCAGCAATCAAGACTTGTTTGGGATTGACATTGCTAGGACCTGTAAGGGGACTTAAACATCAGATGTCTTCCATGCAGTGCTTGTTTTCCTCCTTCCAGTCCCCAGATACTGAACTGTTTAAAAATGTGGAAAGACTTTGGCAACTACATTGTTTGCCCTATAGGAATGTTGAACCAATCACTCAATCCAAGCAGGATAAAGAAGCCACACTTCTTCTTCAAAGTCAAACTACTCGAATAAAAGTGGACGGAATTCAACGATACGCAACCCCTTTGTTTACGAAGAAGTGACATGCCCTGCCTGAGTTCTTCATTAGAAGCAGTGATGCCAAGTCTCAGAAGTACAGAGAAAAGACAAGCAAAAATTCCACAACTTGCAGCCATCTACACTGCGGAAGTAGAGAAACTGGAGAAAGTAGGCTGTCGCTACAATAGACTGTTAACACACACATCTGATGAACAGCAAGTTAATCAATTCAAAGAGATGCAATTACAAGAACGAGATCATTCGAAGTCAAGAAGAGGAAAGACGTCTCCTCAGCTAAGAAGCGCTCTCGATATTAAACTTCATTTTTTTAGCCCAGAAAACCGCTACCGCATCATCACCTTCTTCAGCAGTTATAGTTGAACAATCGACACTTGATGGTATCCTACAAATGCTATATGAACTTAAAGTAAAAGTAGAAAAGCAGGAACAAACCACATCTAGCACAAAAAACGACACTCAGAGCTCTAAAATGATATAATAGACATATTAGTGCATAATCAAGCTGAATTTCAGAAAGCAATCGCAGAAATGGCTAAATCATTAACTGATAAAAACAACACCTGTTCCAACGCCTCCAGCACCTCCGGTGCCGTGTGGTGAACTACCACACAGACAGGTCCCTTTATTTTCAGGTGACCCACTGACTTATGCAAAATTTATCAGAACCTGAAATTGAAGATGAAGAAGACAGAGAGATCGACATCCAAGATTTAACTGTCTTTTTACATAAACAGGCTAAGAAATGTTTGCATCCCGTTTATGGCGACATAGAGAAAAAGGAAAAAACCGACAAAATTAGATCTCCCCTTATGTATGAACAGAAAGAGAGGTACGAGAAGCTATTAAAAAATTGGAACACAAAAAAATCAGCAACGCTATGATGCAAGAACAAATGAAATGGATTTTCAATCCACCATCAGCCTCTCATCAAGGTGGAGTGAGGGAAAGACAAATCAGAAGCATAAGAATGATCTTAAATTCAACACTAAACCAACAAACACTCGATGATGAAAACCTTCCTACAATGATGTGTAGAGTGGAATCAATACTCAATAACAGACCCCTTACAAAGACATCAGATGACCCAAATGATGTGGAGCCACTCACACCCAATCACTTGTTGTTACTGAAGACAAAACCTGAAAAACCACCCGAACTCATTTCAGAAAATGAACCATACCCAAGAAGACGCTGGAAACAAATTCAATACATGGCTGATTTGTTTTGGAAAAGATGGACAAAAGAGAATTTGCCAATAGTTCAAGAACGTCAAAAATGGCTTGCACCAAGAAGAAATTTTGAACCAGGGGACATTCTAATTGTAGATAAAGCTACACCTCGCAATTCCGGGGCAATGGGTCGAGTCATCAAGACAATGCCAGATGCCAAAGGCACAGTCAGAAGAGTTTGTGTGCAGACCCAAACCAGCACACTGGAAAGACCTGTGAATAAACTGTGCCTCCTTCAAGAAACAGCCAATGATTGAAATATTAATTTTTTTAAATTTTTGTTTGCAGTGTTATTGCTAATGATTTGAAAAGAATAGTTAATATAAAAGTAATTGGCTCATATTGAAGTAAAGTATAGTAATTGTCTCCGTTTTGAGTTGAACTCATATTAATGTTTGCTTAATTTGAATAGAATATAAATTTCTTTCATAGTCATAACTTATGGTATAGTCTTTTCCCCCTATAAGTTAGCAAGAGATAGAACCTTCTTACTGTAACTGAGAAACAGTGTGATAATAAGCTCAGTTGTTGTTTAGAACAGGTCTCAGTAAAGAGGGACTTGATAGACCCATTTTAAGTTTAGGAATGGGATAAGCATACAGTTTTCTGACCATTTTGAAATGGTTCAGAAATGTTAAGTAAATAGTAACGATTAGAGATATAAAAAGATTAAGCTTAGAATTAAACTTTTCTTAACATTAATTTTCCTTTTATTTGCTATTTTAATTTTCTTTTTTTGTGTGTGAACTGTTTTACTTTAAAACTTAACTAAAAATGAAGATAATTTGTCTATGGAATCATTTCTGCGCATGAGACTTTTGTTGAATCCCATTTTTTGAGCTGAAGCTGCTGAACTTTGGTAATTTTGGGAAAACGCAGCTACAGATGCTTTCGTGTTTTTTGAAACGCATTGGGCTAAACTGAAGTTGAGTGTTACTCAATGATCCTTAACTTCTATGTGCTGAAACCACTTCTATCACATGTGAAATGGAGGATTCTAACAGAAATGTGCTGTTTTGAAAAGTTTCCTTGTGGTAAACAAGCTGTAACACTTGTTATCTACTGAAAGCGCTTTTCATCGCTTGAAACATGCTACTGTGAATTCAAGTTACCTTCAACTATATTTCAGTGCAAAGTCAAAATGCTATTGTAAAAACAGTTCTGAATGATGAAATCCTCGGTTCCCTAATGGGTAAGAACAGTTTGGATGGTGTCCTAAGTGTTTTTTGAAGTGCACTTCAACATCTCAAATTCAATTGCATTCCACTTTGATATGCATTGGGCTAAACAGAAGTTCCATTTTTCTCAATGATCTTTAACATCTATGTGTTGAAACCACTTGTATCACATGTCAAATGGAGGATTCTAACAGAAATGTACTGTTCTGAACAGTTTCCTTGTGTTAAATAAGCTGTAACACTTGTTATCTACTGAAAGTGCTTTTCAGTGCTTGAAACACGCTATTGTGTATTCAAGTTACTTTCAAATATAACTCAGTGCAAAGTCAAAATACTTTTGTAAAAACAGTTCTAAATGATGAAATCCTCAGTTCCCTAATGGGTAAGAACTGTTTCGATGGTTTCCTAAGAGTTTTTCAAAGTGCACTTCAACATCCCAAATTCACTTTTTTCCCCTTTGAAACGCCTTGGGCTAAACTGAAGTTGCGTGTTACTCAATGATCCTTCATTTCTAATTGTTGAAAACACTTGAATCACATGTGAAATGGAGGATTCTAACAGAAATGTACGTCAGTAACTTCAGTTTAGCCAAATGCGCTTAAATAGGGAAAACAAGTGATTCTGACATGTTGAAGTGCACTTTGAAAAGCAATTAGGAAACCATCCAAACAGTTTTTACCCATTAGGGATCAATGGATTTCATCATTTAGAACATTTTTTATAACAGTATTTTGACCGAACCCTGAGTTATAATTAATTAACTTGACATTATGTGTATATATATATGTTATTTTTTTTAACAACATGTAGGGTTTACATCTAAGAAGATGTACTGACCTCTTCATGTAAAGTATTGGACTTGGGAATTGTTTGGACCTTCTGCTCATTAAGCACAGAACGGAAGCATCCACATTTCTCAGAATAATTTTTAAATCACAGGCACATAGTGCAACGTTGTCAGGCAGAAATTTGGAGGATCACATACAAAATGTTATTTCTACACCACACCGGTCGTGTACCGCCTTTCACAAGGGATCTCCTACCAAGAGATGATCCAAATGCAATTAAGCTGCTTTTAGTACTACTTACCTGTTATAGCACCTTTAAAATGAACTTTACCCTAAAGCACTCCAGTAGTTCTCAATGTATCTTTACTTCTTAAATATTAATGTTTTACTGTTTAATAATTTATATACTAAATTTTATTTTTTCCCGTGCACTCAGTGAGTGAAGCCACTGGGTAATCAGCTAGTGTGTTAATAAAACGCTAAGTCAGCAACGTAATAACATTCTTAAAGTAAAGCAGAGGTCGGATAATGGATGGATTGAGTCATGAACATTCTCATTAACCCTTATCACAATTTACTGATTGTCTTTCTTTTTACAGCTCAAGCACAGATAATGTTCCTAGAATGAAGGATTACAGTATTTACATAATTATCTTACCCATTGCTCTACTTACATTTTCTATATTCAAATCTAAAAGTATAAGTACAGATTATCTTATATTATGGCACACAAACAACACTGCTAACCAGAGGGGTTGAGACAGGTAAGCTGCAGCCATGTAATGCTTCTTGCCAGTCTAAAAATCTTATTTACTCCATTTCATGTAAGACATGTAAGACATCACCTATCTGCCTAGGTGAAACAGGGAGATGGTTCCAAAAAGTACATTTGAGCCATTAAAATCAATGACCTTACAAACCCTTTTGTAGAACATGTTACATCCCTTGATCATAGCCACACTGATCTTTGTGTGTTCTTTCAGTGTTTTAAAGACTCTTTCCAAAGAGAAAGAGAGGAGGTTAAGCTCATTCTCATATTGGAATCACACCTTTTTCTTCCTCTGGCATTCTCTACTGGCAGGTTTTTCTCACCTACCTTCACCTTTTCTCCTTCCATTTGCCCTGGATTTGTTCAATCCTTGCCCTCCTATTTACTGTATGTTACCTGCTTTTTCCTTTTCAGTGACACACCTGATGAAGGCTAAATAGTCTTTAACCTCTTCTTTTTAGTGTGGAAATAACCTTTAACTTTGTGTTTGTCTGTTTATCATATGCTCAATATGCAGGTACAAGAAATTCATTTTAACTGACCCAGTAAAACTCCATCATAAAAGAAAACATTTTTCTTACTACTTATTTTTGCCTAACAGGCAACTTTTGATTTTGGCTCAAACACATTCTCTAGAGCAGTACTCTGCAACCTTTTTTCACCTTCAGCACATCACAGGCAAAAATATACAAAAATGTAGTACAGTAGTTACAAAGTCCATACAAAGAAATCACATTAATTTTTTATTTTTTTTATTTGACAAATTTAATATCAGAGCTAACAACATTTTTAACTTGCATTAACATATAAACTGTTAACTATAATTAATCTGATATTTGAGTTTGTTTTAATGAACACAATACTTTTATATTCAGCTTGATATTTGACAGAGCTACTAGAAGTTCTTGGTCATGGACCTTCAAGCACAACCGCTTATCACTTTTATTAAAACTACAGTTGAAAAACTTTGCTCACATAGATAATTTGTAGAAAATGAGAACTTTCAGTACATGGAAGTTCCACGCAGCAATTACCCAGGAAACGAATGTAGATCTTCTTTCTGTGAGGCACCTGCGCTAACACTGCGGTACCGTGCTGCCCCAGCATGTATCCAGTCCAGACAAACTCACCAGGACATGCAGACACAGGACTGCACATACATCCAGATGGCAAATTGCACAAACATCACACGTTTAGAGGTCATGATGACACTAAGATTCACACCCTCCGAAGATGGTGAATTGTTTATTTTACTTGTGCGACTCAGAAATACACCCAGCCTTGACGTGGCATGCACACACTGACATACTGTCATTCGTACAATTCATAGACAGGAAATGATTAAATATCTTAATCAAATAGTAAAAAAAGGACCACACAATAAATCAAAAATGCAAAAGCAAAGCCTTCCCCCTTTTTGAACAACTCTTCGAAAGGAATGTAAAGTTGTATCCTACCAGTTCCTGATGCAGTGTGAGGGTATCGCCATGGGAGATATTTTCTGCGAAAATGAAAATGAAAATTATAAAATGAAATTGCAATCTCTCTTTCGCAATTTCATTTTCAAAGTCTGCATGCGAAAATGATGCAAAAATTAAAATAAAAATTAAATAACCCCATTTGCAATTTCATTTTCAGGCTTAACTGGAATGAAGCTGCAAAAATGAAAAGTAAAAATCAAATAAGCATTGAATTTTCATTTTCCACTTTGCATTTTCATTTTCAAGTTTTCAACATGCAAATAGAGTGGGTCAATGGGTGGGGCTTTGCACCACGATTGCCCTCAATTCTTTTCCCTTTGTACCTGTAGAGCCACTTCGATCGATAGAATATTTCTCTGCGACTGTGTTTAATTCACGTGATTTTGATCTTCACAGCAACACCGTCTCACAAAATCCAAAGACATTACATAATTGTAGTTCTGAAGTAATTAATGTGTTATTTAATTACACTATTTAACAGGACAGAAATTAGCCCTTAACACGTCACAATTTACATTTATCTATGCTGTGGAAACAGGAAGCTTTGTATTTTTGTAGTGTTGTAGCAACTGACAGTACTCGCATCCCAGGAGACTCTACGGTGCTGCAGCTAAAATTAAACAGTTAATTATGACTTAATATATGTGTGTTTTAAAATAGCTTTTGTGTTTAATGTTGGGTTATAGCTTTTGGTAAAAGGAGTGTTTTATTAAAGTTTAAATGGGAGGTTGGAGTTTGCCTGCCACCACTAACCAAAGCTGTCTGGTGCTTTGGCCGTCGCATCTCCAATGAAGAGATACAAGAGAGGCTAACTACTCACCAGCGCAAGGACAGTGGAGACCATTGGAGCATTCACAGCAGATATTCAGCATTATGCCCACCAAGCATACTCGCCTTTTTCCACCTCAACTCAAGAAAAATTAACGGTACATGCTTTCCTTCACACCTTAGCTCCTGAAAGTCTACGCCTTCAAGTATGTCTCTCCGCTCCTCACTCACTTTCCCAGGCTGTCTCTGGAGCTGAATGTGTGGAGGACATTCTAAGAACGAGTGCTAGAGAGCCACCCCGCTGCCGTGAATTTGACTTTACATTGCAGTGCAAGCAAGGAGTGTGCAGTCGAGGAAGGGCTGTACACACCATACATAAAACAGTGCCTAGAATTCACATTTAAACATGACATACAGACAAAAGTGGAAATGTGCATACGCACAAAAAATTTCAGATGCACAAAACCATACGTAAGCTAACTTCCACACATTTCTGCTAAATAAATCCCGGTCAGTGTGAAAAGTAACACTTCTACAAGCACCTAACACCCCACCCCAATACCTCCCAGAATTTCACATATTTTAATATGCAAATCAATATAACATAAATAGCCCTTTCCATTCAGTGTTCAATTAAAAGACAATGGAAAAAGCATGTGAAAAAAAGAATTTCAGCAAATGCAAAGTTGAGGCAAGGAAAAACTTGGCTTAAGCAGTGGTAGAGAAACGCAAAAGGTCAAGTTCAGAAAGTTGCACAGTGTAAGTCAAGTCAAGTTGGTGAGCACGGACTGGTACAGTGCATTGCTGCACCCACCACACGACAAATCCTGGTTGGCAACGCCCCAGGCAGACACGCGGTTCAGTCCCACCCTCTGGAAATGCTCCTCTATCTGCTGCAGCCAGGTGTTCCGTGGATGTCCCCTAGGCCTGGTCCAGCATATTTGGTCCTAAACAATGATGATCCTGCGAGCCAGATCACCATTGGGGAATCATGCAACACGGCCATAGTTATTACATACCTGATGCTCCCTCACAACCACTCATTCGACACAAAATCAAACGAGTGGTACCCAAAGATATTCCGAAGAGAAACAGTACCAAAGGAGTCCAGTCTTTATCTCGGGTCACTGGATAGTGTCCATGTCTTGCAACCATATAGCAATACAGGAAGCACCAAGACTTGGACATTCATCATTTTGAATCGGAAGCACCACACACCCCTTTCCAGCGACATCATGGCCCCCCATGCTCTCCCAATCCATCTACTGACTTTATAGGAAGTGTCACCAGAGACATGAATTTCACTGCCAAGGTAAGTAAATCTCTCAAAAAGGTTGAAACTCCGTAGACAAACACACTTGATGGCTGTGCCCAAGAGGTCATTAAAGTCCTGGATCTTAATTTTTATCAAGGACACTCGCAAGTCCAAACACTCAGACTGCTCACTCAGTCTCTCAAAAGCCCATATCATAATCTCCATTGACTCCGCAAAGATCTTAGCATTGTCAGCAAAGTCAAGTTTAGTGAATGTTTCTTCACCAACAGATGCCCCACAGCCGCTGGACCACGCGACCTTGTCCAGCACCCAGTCCATGCAAGCACTGAACATAGTAGGAGCAAGAACACACCCCTGACGAACCCCAGAATCAGCTGGATAAAACAAAGAAGTTCTTCCTCCAATCTACACAGCACTCGCAGTACTATTGTACCATGGTATTCAGCAACCTAGAGGGGATCCTGCGAACCCTCAGGATGCCCCACAGGGCAGCTCGATCAACTGAGTCAAATGCTTTACAAAATTCAAAAAAGGCTGAAAAGAAACTCTACTGATATTCGTATTTGCGCTCCATGAGATCCCTTAGTGCTAGGATGCAGTTGATGGTAGACTTCTTAGGAATAAGAACAGATTGCTCCAGGTCACTGGTAGGTGAGCAAGTGATCATGGATCCTATTGCAGATGACTGTAGCAAGGACCTTACACAGCACCAAGAGCAGTGTTATCCCCCAAGTCGTTGCCCACTATCTGAGTATCATATGGAAGTGCATTAGGGTTCAGAGAAAAGAAAAAATAAGGACACAGTAAGAAAAAGGTCAAATGTTCACTTCAATTGCGTAGTTTATTTTGCCATTAAAGTAGAATGTCGTAAACTTAATCTTAAAATCAATGTTTAATTTACTACAGTTTCTCAGTCCCATCATAACTAAAGTGGCATGTTAAATGCTTCATATTCGATGTGTTCTTCTATGTACTCTATGTGCGTGTATCACTACGTGCTTCTTAAACGTGCTTTCTCTTACACTGACAGAACACATAATACATTACATTTGTTATATTTCAGCTGCCTGAACAATTTAAATACTAAGATATATACTTGATATAAATTTCATAATAATAGGAATTAAAGCATGTATTAAACATGGGGGCATGGTGACACAGTGGTAGCGATGAGCTACAGCCCCGTCCAGAAATTGTTCCTGCCTCCAGCAAGATGATTGCTGTGCCGTTCGCGACCCTCGATTAAATAATTTATTGCAACAGTACTGTCTCTTTCAAATGTACTAACCCACAATTCTTGTCCTTCCTTTTCTTTCATCAAGTAACCAATCGCCACACAATCAGCTTTGTAATAAATGTCAAGAAAAAAGCTGTAAGCCTAAAACACCAATTTTTCAAAACTTTTAAGGAACATTGAAATATCTTCGTTTTACGTGTTGTGGTGTATGGCCTGTCGTTCATCCCGGCCAATACCCCCAAGCCGCCAGGTGGAGCTCTCCCTGCAGCATGGAGGTTGCCCGAAGACCAGTAGGGCATCATGGACATTGGAGTATTTATACACAACCCTGCTGGATACCGTGGGGTCCACTAGATAACGCTGCAGTGAGGAACGACATTTTTTGCCTTACGCCCCGGAAGTACGTTTGAGTCACATGGACAAGGGGAATGACATGCTTCTGGGGTGAAGAAAAAGACTTTTGATCTGACCCGGAAGTGATAGAAGATCACATGGACTGGGGATTGGAACACTTCTGGGTCAGGGACTATAAAAGGATTGTGGGAGCTCCCAGACAGTGAGCTGAGCTGGGTGGTAGGGTGGCAATGCGTCTGGGAGTGGAGGAATGGTTTATTGTATTGTTAGTGATTTATTTAATGAGTAATGAGGAGGACAGGGTGCTTTGTGCACTGTTGATTAAAAAAAGTCATACTTTTGGACTTTTATCTGGTGTCTGGCATCTTGGACAAGGGTTCAAGGGAGCGATAGCGCCCACTATCTGTCACAGTGTTTAATTATACCATCCGTCTATCCACCCAGGGTCACACCAGTCCCAGCAAGCATACAGCTTGAGACAGGAACAATCCCTGAATAGGGCGCCAGCTCATCGCTACCAGTGAGCCACCACACCCTCATATGTTTAATTATTAACAGTATACATTATTTAATTGAAGTTAAAATTGATCTGTATAACATAATATACATACTTTACTGCATTTCAACTTAAAAATATCAGGAGCTCAAAGAAGATAGCGCTTGGAAATCTAACTTAAAACTACTAACTTACTCAACTTAGAAGCCAGTTGTCATCATATGTAAATATGCGCTTTCTTCTATTAAATTGAATTGAATTTGTTTATTGTTATTGCATGATACAAAGAGATTAAATATGCAAATCCTCCATAAACTTGTTTTCATATAAAATGCTAAAATAACAGTAGTAATAATAATAATATGATAAAAACTGTCACAAAAGCAACAAAAAGCCATAGCAAGGTTTGGGACAGCCACCCGTATATTTGGTTTCCTGGCTGCAAATCATAGTTTTAAATGACAGCACTGCTGTGCACAAAATTGAGCCCAAAACAGAACTGAGGGAATAGGGAAAAAGTGGAGGCTTTTAAAGGGGAAGACAGGAAATTAGATAAAAGGGGTCGGGCTCATGAAGGTCTTCATCCATAGGTCCGAGCCCAGACGTGACATCACAGGCTTAATAGCCTTGCCCTACTCAACAACATCTTATATTGTAAATGGGCGGAGCCTATCCAGGGAGCAAGGCTTTGCCGGTTAGGGGTACTGTGATCAGAGGAGAAATTTCGAAGCTCAATTGTTCAGTGAGGTCTGACAGCTAATGGGGGTGCACAAGACCAGAACCACACTCCTACATCCCCAAAGTGATGGGTTGGTGGAATGTTTCCACTGAACTTTTACCACCCAGCTGGCTATGCTCACGTCCACCCACCAACAGGACTGGGACTGATGTCTACTATTTGTTTTATGAGCTTACCGTTCGGCCATTCACGAGTCAACCATATGCACCCCAGCAGCCCTGATGTCTGATCATGAGCGCTGTACTCCAGTTGACCTTGTCATTGAGCAGCCTCTTGAAGAAGAGATTCTTGGTGCACCTGGTCTAGAGTATCTGACTTGGCTCTGGAACCGGTTGGAGACAGCCCACGAATTTGCTAGAAGCCACCAGACTTAAACAGGGGCCAGAAAAGAGCTTATGACCACTAATGTGTGGGGCGACCTTTTGCTCCTGAAGACCAGGTGTGGATGTTTAACCACCATTGCAAAAAGAGATTATGCCCAAAACTTGCCAGCCAGGTGGGTGCAGCTAAAATTAAACAGTTAATTATGATTTCATTTATGTTGCATTTTCAAATAGTTTTTATGTTTAATGTTGGTTTACAGCTTTTGGCAGTGCTTTATTAAAGGTTAAAGGGGAGGTTGGAGTTTCCCTACCTCCACTAACCAATGCTGCCTGGTGTATGAGTCCAGGTATTAGGACTAAAGAGGTGTGCTGAGTTTGAATGTTATGTAGTGATTGTGTTACTTGAATGTACATCTCTACCAGTATTATAAAAAGGGTTTTTTATACATTTAGTCTTTCTGTGTTTCACAGTATTGTATTGTAGAGTTGGTGCAGAGTTTGGCAAAGGCTGGATTCGCAGCTCTTTACATGGTTATTTTAGTGGCTTTCTATTCTTAAATGGATTACTTATCTTTTTCCACACTAGTTGGAAATGTCAGTGCAGCTTTCTGTTAGGTCATATTATCTCAGGGCATAACATGAGCTACCACAGCTATGCCGATGACACACAGCTGTATTTATCAATAGCCTCTGACAACCCTGATACTTGTCACACATGCACAGGGGAAACAGCTTAAGGGCCTAAACACTAGTAATTCTACGCCAGGCCAGGGGGTGGCAGAGTGTACTAACTATCTCTCTCAGTCCCATGCAGACCTGTCCCGGGAAAACCCGCCTGTTGTCGGCCTCAAGGATGACGTCACCTCTGGGCATGAGGACGCCACTCCCAGTTCCTGCACAGATGACGTCATTTACCTTCCAGCCCTTTAAATGGCCATCTTGCCTCAGTACAGGCAGGTCTGTTCTGGACTCTGAACTAAGCACATCGTGCTACTCAAAACCAACTTTTTGCAACCGATAAAATTATATGGGTGGCCGCCCCAAACCTTTATGATGTCTCTGACTCATTCTTCTTACAGTGGCATAGTCGGCAGGATGAGACCTTCCCAGTAGAAACCGGAAAGGAACCATGGATATACTCAGGTAGGAGAGTACCGGGGCCATGTTTCCGGGTGGGGGGTGCACTCAGCGGTCCAGAGCGACATGGTGCAGGCTTCGCTCCCACTAGGGAAAAGAAGCCCCTAGTCCTACACAGGGAGAATGTGGAGGAGACCCACTGATGTGGACTGGTTCCTGGGGGGAAAACAAAAAGGGCTTATTATGTTCTCTCAGAGGGGAGGACTGAGCCATCCGTTGGGACCATGGTCCCAGAGACATACGGGGTATCCCCAGACCAGCAGGCAAAGCACTTACAAAATTAGGAATATGATCCAGAGAGATCAACCCGAGAGCAAGCTTATGCTCTCTGGGAAATAGTGGCTCAAAGGCTGAAGCTATTGTAATTAAACACTTTACAAATTGTGCAGCAGGTGGCCTGCTTTATCCTAATTAAAGGTCTTCCCACTAATTTTGCGCAGCCAGTCTTGGGAGACTTTCATTTCATGGATGAGTTAATAACTCAATTAAGATCAACTAAGCCAGCCTCTCAATCCGTGAGAGCAGAACAGTCCTCTAGTGGACTCCATAGGAATTATGTTCCACCGTATAAGTCCATTCCATATAAACTGAAGCCTGTCCCGATGTCCCCGGGGCGCAGGGTGGGCAGCTCGCGCGGGAGTGCGGAGGAATGCAGGTGGAAGGGGGGAGGATGGTTATGTGCACTTACGAACCCCCTGGCTACTGGTCATACGGGAGCAGTAATTGTGAATGGATTTCGAGTTACAGCCCTTCTAGACTCCGGCAGCAACATCTCCATTGTTGATTGCCGTTACGTACTACAGTGGACAAGAAAAAAGACCAGTATACGCTGCATACACGGGGAAACACGGGTATATAAAACAGCCTTCTGTGTTATAAGTTATGAAGGCTTAGTAAAAAAGTTCTCCATGGCAGTCCACCCACACCCACCTTATCCTGTGATCCAAGGGCGGGACTGATCTGATAGTAAATACAGAGTGCGGATAACTGCTCCCCTTGTCCCTGTAGGCCTAGTCATGGAAGGGGCTAACCTGACTCAGGCTGTTTCCACACCGTGTAACCAGCCGGAAGAGAGAGGAACGAAGGACTGCGAGGAGGATAGGGAGGCTCCCAGGCCATCGCACTTAAAAACGTCTTCAACCCAAGCCTCCACGAGTCGGGAGGACTCCCCACCCCTTGAGGTCAGGTCGGATCTTTTCTCTGCACTTCCAATTCAAACAATCACCGGCGTCTTTCAGGAGGGAGCAATAGAATGATGACTCCCTGAAGTTTGCAAAAAAATGCAGCCCATGCCACGCAGGCCCCACTTTGTACTAAACAACGATTGACGTTGTTAGATAATGCTAACAATATTTATAAAAGTTATTGTCTGTTTTTACATGCATTTTTATTACTCTTTAATTTAATATTGTTTTTTGTATCAGTATACTGCTGCTGGATTATGTGAATTTCCCTTTGGGATTAATAAAGTATCTATCTATCTATTGATTTAGGGTGGGGTGCGGAAGTTGTTGCTAATCCCACGAACCTACCGGTGGCAGGTTTGCGAGTTGGCGCACGCCCACCTCATGGGAGGCCATTTAGGCACCGAAAAGACATTGGAGTGGATTAAGCTCCGATTTTATTGGCCGGGAATTAATGAAGAGGTTCACTGTTTTTGCATATCTTGTCCAGAATGTCAATTACGGCAAATTCCGAGGAGGGGCCGTGCTCCTCTTGTTCCCCTTCCCCTGATTGATGTTCCCTTTGAGTGTATTGGGGTTGATATAGTAGGACCTCTAGAGCCCTCAGCCCGAGGACACAAATATATATTAGTCCTCGTGGATTATGCTACCCGATATTCAGAGGCAGTTCCGCTGCGCTCTGCCACTACTAAAGCTATCGCACGGGAACTAATGGGAGTCTTTGCACATTTAGGGATCCCTAAAGAAGTTCTTATGGACCAAGGGATGGACCAAGGGAAATGGCCAAGTTACTTAAAAAAAGGAATTAAAGACCACAGTATATCATCCTCAAACTGACGGTCTTGTCGAGAGGTTCAATCAGAGTCTCAAGCAAATGCTACGCAAGGTGGTCAGCGGGGACGGGAGGAACTGGGATCATCTCCTCCCGCTCGTGCTCTTTGCTTATCGGGAAGTCCCACAAGCCTTTACGGGGCTCTCCCTTTTTGAATTGTTATATGGCCGACAACCCTATTGGATGTTTAAAAAAAAGGATGGCAAGGAGAGGCTCTTCCCTCTATCAATATATTACAGTATATTGCGCAGTTACGCGATCGATTCAGAAAAATCCAACCTCTGTTAAAAAGTCACATGGAAGAGGCGCAAGCAGCACAGGCCCACTTTTATGATTGTGGCACAACTCTCCGGGAGTTCCAACCGGGGAATCAGGTCATGGTATTGGTCTCTACCTCACATTCTAAGTTGCTTGCCCACTGACAAGGCCCGTATGAAGTTAAAGAGAGGAAAGTGCTCATCAATTATTTGGTAAAACAACCCAATCATTGGCCGAGCGAGTGGGTATATCATGTCAACTTGCTGAAGCCATGGAAGGAGAGGGATTCCGATACCTCCTCCGCTCAGTCCTGCTCTTTTATTGCTCAGAACGACAGCCTAAATTTCAGTCCCAAGTTAAATGTTAAACAGAAACGAGAGCTAGAAATAGCAATTTCGTCAGTTCCAGAGGTAGTGAGTGAGCAACCCGGAAGGACCTCTCTGATTGCGCACAACATAGTGACAGAACCAGGAGTTGTCAAAGAAGGCAGAGGTGGAGCTTGAGATCAAGCGTATGCTGGAACTAGGTGTGATTGAGGAAAGTTATTGTCCCTGGTCCAGCCCAATTGTCTTGGTCAGTAACGGGAGTTGGAGGTTTTGCAATGACTTCCGTCGACTGAATCAAGTCTCCCATTTTGGCGCCTATTCGATGCCTCGTGTGGACGACCTCCTCAAGAGGCTGGGACAAGTGAAATATTTGACCACACTTGACATGACGAAGGGGTAATGGCAGGTTCCTTTAACGGAATCCACAAAGGTGAAGACTGCGTTTAGCACCCCCAGTGGGCACTGGCAGTACCGGGTCCTCCCATTTGAGTTACATGGGGTGCCGGCAACTTTCCAGCGTCTGGTGGACAGAGTGCTCCGGCCTCATAAAGTGTTTAGTGTTGCCTATTTAGATGAGGTTGTCATCTATTCCAGCACATGGAAGGACCACGTGCGGCAGGTGGAAATGATATTGCGGACGCTGGGTGAACCTGGGCTTCGAATTAATCCCAAGAAGTGTTTCTTTGGATTAAAGGAGGCTAAGTATTTGGGCTAACTGGTGGGTCGGGGTGTCATGAAGCCACAGTGCTCCAAAGTTAATGCCATATTAAACTGGCCCAGTCCGAATACCAAGTGGCAAGTGTAGGCTTTCCTCGGTTTGGCTGGGTACTACTGCCAGTTTGTACCCTGGTTCTCCGAGCAAGCAGCGCCCTTGACAGATTTAACAAAGAATAGGGCTCCAAACCACGTGGTCTGGACTGACAAGACTGCCGCTGCATTTTGTTACCTAAAACAGGACTTACATCAGCACCCATTTTCAAAGCACCCAACTTTTACTTCCTTTCATACTCCAGACGGACAGGCCTGGGGGCCGTGCTGAGCCAAAGAGTCGATGGTATTGAACTCCCCATCATGTACCTGAGCCTGAGGTTGAGGTACTACCTCTTGGGCCGTGAGTTTCCTTTGGTGATGGACCTTGCACTTCTCCAGTGAATGGACCTTCACAGGGAGTAGAATCCACTGGTCACTAGGTGGTTTCTTGACCTCCAACCATATAAGTTTTTGCTTGTTCACCGTAAGGGTTCTCTCCATGCCAATGCTGATGACCTCTCTCGAGTCCACGACCTCTCGGACAGGTCTTGTCACACACGTGCGCATGGGAAACAACTGAAGGGCCTAAACGCCTGTTGCCGGCCCCAAGGATGATGTCCTGGGCACGAGGACACCACTCCCAGTTCCTGCACAGATGACGTCATTTCCCTTCCAGGCCTTTAAAACGGCCATCTTGCCTCAGTATAGGCAGTTCTGTTCTGGATTCTGAACTAAGCACACCGTGCTACTCAAAACCAACTTTTGCAGCCAATACAATTATACGGGTGGCTGCCCCAAACCTTTATGATGTCTCCGACTCATTCTTCTTACACACTCATGATTCACTTACACAATGTCTCACTTGTGTTTCCGAATGGATGACTAGTAATTTTCTCAAACTAAATAAAGAGAAAACAGAAATTTCAGTTTTTGGCAATAATGGATATAATAAGGTTATTAGAAATAAACTTGATGCATTAGGATTAAGAGTCAAGACGTAGGTAAAGAATTTAGGGGTAATTATTGACTCTGACCTAAATTTTAAACCACATATTAATCAGATTACTAGGACAGCATTTTTTCAATTAAGAAATATAGCAAAAGTTAGACCTCATAACATTGCAAGATGCTGAAAAATTAGTTCATGTTTTTGCTTTCAGTCGGCCAGATTACTGTAATACACTCCTCTCAGGACTACACAAAAAAGACATCAATCGATTGCAACTAGTGTAGAATGCAGCTGCTAAAATCTTATCTTAGAAATGAAAATCAGAAGCACATCACCCCAGTTTTGATGTCACTACACTGGTTACCTATGTCATTTAGAACTGACTTTATAACCCTGCACATGGTTTACAAAGCCTCATTTAATCTCACTCCATCTTATATTTCAGAATGTCTTACACCTTACACTCCAGATCGTAACCTTAGATCTTCAAATGAGTGTCTACTTAGAATTCCAAGAACTAAACTTAAATGAAGTGGTAAGGCGGCCTTCTGCTGTTATGCACCTAAATTCTGGAATAGATTGTCAATAGAAATTTGCCAGGCTAATACAGTGGGGCACTTTAAAACACTGCTGAAAACACATTACTTTAACATGGCTTTCTCATAGCTTCATCTTAGTTTAATCCTGATTCTCTGCATATTAAACTAATTACAATTATTATTCATTGTATTCATATTCAAAATCCGTACTTACCCCTACTTTCTGGACATCTGAAGCGGAGCTCCACTAGCAGCAGTGTTATTTTTCATATTATCTTCTTATTATCCTGAGATATCCTGTATTTATCCAACCTTAGGGTACTACTACAGTATATGCAAGCATATATAAACATGACCAACAAGAAAGGGGCTCAGAAAGAAACAAAAACTAAAGGTACATCCAAGCTCAGACCGACAAGTCCAAGTTCAACCTCAAGGTACGGCCTTTCAGAGACTGACCTGGATCAGATGGGTAAAAGCCCAGACTCCTCGGGACCACGGTCCACTACATCGTCTCCAGCTGAGAGCGAAAAGGGGGATGAATGTACAAGTGCGAGTGATGCAGGTCACGATAGCTCGCTGATTGGAGAGGATCATCTGAAACTGGAAAAGGTCTTGCAGTCTGCATTTTCAACAACTCCACGCGAGCCGGGAACACTGGCTATAATAGAGCCCACCACCTCACCTGCGGTGCGCGAAACAAGAAATGATTTGTCTGAACTGAAGATGATGATCGATGAGCTCAAGCAAGCTCAAGTAGAGCTCAAGCAAGTTTTAAAGAAAGATATAAGGAAAAGCTAGAAGGCAAATGAGAAGGCAAGTGAAAAGGCAAATGAGAAGCTGGGACAGGAGCTGCAGCAGGTTAATAAACACTTGGAGAAACGCATATATATTCACTTTGAGGCAGCCTTTAAAAATATGCGGGGTAAATTGAAGAGCACATTCAGGAAACCACGTCTAAACTGAGCACACTTGCTGATCAACTGGAGGATGTCAAGGAGACATTCACAACTCAGACTGAAACAGCCAAAAATCTAGCTGCCACTGCTGAAGGAAAAGCAACAGCTGCCAACTCCGAATACAAAAAACTTGGAGACAGACTTGCTGCTGTGGAAGATGGAAGCAGAAGGAATAATATTAGAATCGAAGGTCTACCTGAGAATTGAGAAAGTACAAACCCAGTGAAATTCGCAGCTGAACTATTTTCTAAAATAATTCGAGAGGACTTTAAAGCAGATTTTGAGATAGCAGCGGCTTATCGCGTATGCGGATCAAATACCACTAGACCTAGGTCTTTTATTATTCGCCACATTCATATCTTCCCTGATTTCTCTCCCACAACAGCTACTAAAAGTGCAGCCTTCTACAACATTAAACAGTGGTTACGGCAAGCCAATATCAAATACAGCCTCATATATCCTGCCAAACTGAAAATGGAATTGCAAGGTCAATTCTATGTCTTCGCCAGCAAGGAAGAAGCAGAAAAGGAATTAAGAAAGCTGATCCCGACACTATTCTGTCGTAGTCTGTCATGACATGACAAGGATATATATCTGATCTATTTGTAAAGATACGGCTATTATAATTATACATCCTCTGTATTACTCGGACTCTATCTGCTTATGTTTTAATTACAGTTATAGACTTTTTAGACTTGCATTAAGACTTACTATGCTTATTCTGGACCACTTTCTAACACCATTCCCCGGGTTTATTATCTTAATACTTTAAGATTGCTGAAGATTATATTATAAGTTTATAGTTTGTGAATAATTATAATTTAGGCATATAATATTTAGACTATATTGGCAATAGATATCTCTATTCTTTAATCCTAAAACGCAGCTGCTTGGGGGCTTGTTTTGCTTTGGACATGCTCTGCCTCTAGGTATGTCAGAGGACCGGGACTGCGTGAAGTGGGGTCCAGCCTCACGTGCGGAAGCAAAATATGAGGGTGGGGGGTTAAAGGAGGGAGAGAAAGAGAGCAGGCTATATCTATATCTAATCTATCCTTTTAATCCTTATAATTAAAACTACCAACGTAACAATATGCTGCATGGCAATAACTCTTTGGGGAAATAGGAAATTAAGGTTAAAGCTGTCTCACTTCCAGTTAAGACTATAAAATGACATAAAAAATTCAGAATCAATGTCTCCATGATGGGACAGTTAACTTTGTGAGCTGGAATGTTAAAGGCCTGAATCACGAATTAAAGAGAAAGAAAGTATTCTCTCAGCTAACATAATTAAATGCTAAAATAGTATTTTTACAGGAGACCCACTTACTAAGCAAAGATCAGTTCAAAAGGACTGGACTGACCAAATGTTCCATTATAGCTTTACAAAGAAAACTAGAGGTGTGGAAATTCTTATACATAGAACAGTCTCATTTGTAGCATCAGATGTAGTATTGGATCCTGAAGGGAGATATGTGATGGTCATTGAGAAACTTCTCTAACTGTAAAATGATTTTGATAAATGCTTATGCACCTAATGTTGATGATAAGGAATTTATACAAAATTTATTTGCATCCATTCCCAATGTGAACACTCATAAAATTATAATGGCTGGGGACTTTAATTGTGTTTTAAATCCACTCTTAGATAGGACTTCTATCACAGGGGATGACATCCAACACTGCAAAGATAATTAAAAAGTTTATAACTGATCACTCATCTTATCAGACTCCTGGAGGTTTTTAAACCCAAACTCAAGAACATATTCTTTCTACTTACCAGTACATCATTGCTACTCAAGAATTGATTATTTCTTTATAGATAATAATTTCTTGCCTACGATTAAATCTTGCAAATACGATGCTATTGCTATTTCTGACCATGCACCTCTGATCTTGGAGCTAAAGTCACTATGCCCCACACACTCACCTTGCAGATGGCGTCTCAACCCGCTTCTATTAGCAGATGAGAATTGTACAGAATTTATATCCAAACAAATCAGTTTCTTCCTAGAGACAAATACATCCTCAGAGATTTCTGCAGGAATACTCTGGGAAACTCTTAAGGCCTTCTTAAGAGGACAGATTATTTCATATCTTTCCTACACAAATAATTTAGAAACCAACAAAGTATCAGAGCTAAAAAGCGAAATTACTAGAATACTAGAAGACTCTACATAGGAAAAGGCAGGCTCTGCATTCAGAACTCAACCTCTTGACAACTAAAGAAACTGAACAACTAATTTATAAATCCAGACATCATTACTATGAACACAGAGAGAAAGCTAATAAGCTTTTAGCTCAACAAATTCACAAGCAAGAAGTCCAATGCAATCCCAGTAATCACCAACACGAACGGAGACAAAATCATTGACCATAAAAATATAATGCACACATTTAGAGAGTACTATAAATCCTTATATTCTACTGAGTTTAAAGAAAATAGCACACAATCTAATACATTTCTGGATACATTGCAGATACCACAAATAGATACTTTTAGTTTGGAGGAACTGATAAACATCTGGCACTATCAGAATTACTAGATGCTATAAAGTCACTTCAAGGTGGGAAAGCAGCAGGTCCTGATGGCTACCCTGCAGAATTTTATAAGAAATTCTCCTCAGCTAGCTCCCTCCTATTAGCAACATTTACAGAAGCCAGAGACAATCAAACTCTTCCTCAAACTTTTCGCCAAGCATTAATCACCTTTTCCTAAACAAAATAAGGACTTATTACAATGTGCATCATACAGACCAATTTCACTTTTGAATAATGACGTTAAAATATTCTCAAAAATCATAGCTAGAAGGATGGAGAAAGTGCTCCCTTCTGTAATATCACAAGATCAAACTGTATTTATCAAGGGTCGACACTTATCTTCAAATCTTGACACCTGTTTAATGTAATATACTCACCAAAAAGTCAAACACCCCAGAAATATTATTATCATTGGATGCAGAAAAGCATTTGACATGATTGAATGGAAATACCTTTTGACTACATTGGAGAAATTTGGGTTTGGCCCGAACATTTGTGCATGGATCAAACTACTGTATACCAATCCAGAAGCTTCAGTTTGTATCAACATTTGTTCAGACTACTTTAAACTAGAACGTGGTACCAGACAAGGATGCCCTTGTCACTGCTGCTTTTGCAATCCATTGAACCACTGGCAATACACTGTCGAAATGCTGATCAGATAAAGGGGATTATCAGAGAAGGACTGGAACAGAAAATTTCTCTATATGCAGATGATATGGTACTGTATATATCAGACCCACAAAATTCTGTGCCTGCAGTCTTAACAGCACTCACAGAATTTCAAAAGATCTCTGGTCTCAGAATTAATCTGAATAAAAGTGTACTCTTTCCAGTGAATTCTCAAGCATATAATATTAGATTAGACACCCTACCTTTTATCATTGCAGAACAGTTTAAATACCTAGGGTAAACATCACAAGTAAACATAAAGCTCTTTATCAACAAAATTTCACGTCTGCATGGAAAAAATTAAGCAAGACTTGCATAGATGGTCAACCCTTCATCTCACACTAGCTGGAAGAATTAACACTGTTAAGATGAATATTCTTCCTAAGCTTTTTTATTTCAAAACATTCCAATATACATCAATAAATAATTTTTAAGCAATTAGATTCAACAATAACCTCATTTATTTGGAATTCAAAACATCCACATATCCAAAGAGCACCCTACAAAGACAAAAGGCAGAAGGTGGCATGGCTCTACCTAACTTCCAGTTTTATTACTGGGCAGCAAACATACAAGCTATAAAACCTGGACACAAATAGAAGAACATACACAGGCTGGTCCGCAATAGAAGTAAAATCCTGCAGTACTTCTTTATATTCCCTGCTCTGTGCCCCAATAAATGCAAGTTATCGCAATATACTGATAACCCAATTGTGCTTCACTCACTCAGAATATGGAACCAATGTGGAAAGCATTTTATGATGGAGAAGCTTTTATCTGTGGCACCTCTGCAAGAGAACCACCTCTTTCAACCTTCAAACATATGCAGTTTTAATATCTGGAAAAATTTGGGATTAACTTGCTTAGAGATCTTTATATAGACAACATCTTTGCATCCTATGAACAATTACATTCCAAATTTAACATTCCAGCTACACATTTCTTTCACTATCTTCAAATTAGGAACTTTGTTAAACAGAACCTTCCGATTTTCCTCATCTTGCACCCTCATCCATGCTGGAAAAATATTGCTCAATTTCAAGGACTCAGACACCATCTCTGCAATATATAAAATTATTTTACAGTCCCTCCCTTTCAAAGATCCAAGAGGACACTGGGAAAAAGATCTCTTAACCAATATACTGTATCAGAAATGTAGTGGGAAGTAGCAATGCAGAGAATTCACTCGAGCTCCATATGCAAAGCATACAATTATTCAACTCAAAATTATATATCGAGCACATCTGTCTCGCCTAAAACTCTCCAAAATGTTTCCAGGGCATGATCCAACCTGTGAACGCTGCAATCAAGTCCCAGCCTCACTGGGTTACATGTTTTGGTCCTACACCAAATTAACATCATTCTGGACCAAAATTTTTAATTACCTTTCAGACAGCCTCACAATCCCTTCTAACCCATTAACAGCTGTGTTTGGGGTTCTTCCAGATGGGTTTAAAGTGGAGAAGGACAAACAAACTGTGATTGCATTCACTACACTTTTGGCACGCAGACTTATTTTGCTAAACTGGAAGAATCCTAACTCTCCTCTTTTAAGTCAGTGGGAAACCAATGTTTTATACTATTTGAAATTGGAAAAATCAAATACTCAGTTAGAGTATCTGTACAGATTTTTTTCAAAACATGGCAGGATCTACTATAATCAGTAATATTCTAGAATAAGCTCTTAAGCACCGAGGAAGCAATTATCTCTGCATTTCTTTTTCTTCTCCATTCATATCTATTGGCTTATCAAACTCATCAATTTAGGTATGCTTACAAGCCTTAAGTTTTACTCTACTGGCCATGCTCTTTCTTTCAGGGGTGGGGGTTGACTTATTCTCAATCCTACTTTTTGCAAAAATTGATTGATTTGTATGGAACGATTACAATAAAATTAATGAAAAAAAAATATATATATATGTAAAAAAAACACTGCTGAAACAAATTACTTTAACTTGACTTTCTCATAGATTCATCTTAGTTTAATCCCGATGCTCTGTATATTCAATTAATTATCATTACTCATGGTTGCTCCAAAATCCGTACTAACTCCTACTTTCTCTTCTGTTCTTTTTCTGGTTTTCTGTGGTGGCGATCTGAACCACCACCACCTAATCAAAGCACTGTGATGTCCTTACATTGATGGATTAAAGGCCAGAAGTCCACATGACCATCATCGTCAAACTCTTCCATGAGAACCCTGAATACAA